>NC_092171.1:45557844-45587034 GCF_045791955.1 Oncorhynchus clarkii lewisi | reverse complement strand
CATTTTTGGACAGAAAGTTTCTGATTTTTGCAATGTTACGTAGATGGAAAAAAGCTGTCCTTGAAATGGTCTTGATATGTTCTTCAAAAGAGAGATCAGGGTCCAGAGTAACGCCGAGGTCCTTCACAGTTTTATTTGAGAAGACTGTACAACCATTAAGATTAATTGTCAGATTCAACAGAAGATCTCTTTGTTTCTTGGGACCTAGAACAAGCATCTCTGTTTTGTCCGAGTTTAAAAGTAGAACGTTTGCAGCCATCCACTTCCTTATGTCTGAAACGCAGGCTTCTAGCAAGGGCAATTTTTTGGGCTTCACCATGTTTCATTGAAATGTACAGCTGTGTGTCATCCGCATAGTATACTAACACACCTGTATACTAATACACCAGTATACTAATACGCCAGTATATATTAACACACCAATATACTAATACACCAGTATACTAATACACCAGTATACTAACACCAGTATACTAATACACCAGTATATATTAACATACCAGTATACTAACACACCAGTATACTAACACACCAGTATACTAACACCTGTATACTAACACACCAGTATACTAACACACCAGTATACTAATACACCAGTATACTAACACACCTGTATACTAACACACCAGTATACTAATACACCAGTATATATTAACATACCAGTATACTAATACACCAGTATACTAATACACCAGTATACTAAAACACCCGTATACTAATACACCAGTATATATTAACATACCAGTATACTAATACACCAGTATACTAATACACCAATATACTAATACACCAGTATACTAATACACCAGTATATATTAACACACCAGTATACTAACACACCAGTATACTAATACACCAGTACATTAACACACCTGTATACTAATACACCAGTATACTAATACACCAGTTTATATTAACATACCAGTATACTAATACACCAGTATACTAATACACCAGTATATATTAACATACCAGTATACTAATACACCAGTATACTAATACACCAGTATACTAATACACCAGTATATATTAACATACCAGTATACTAATACACCAGTATACTAATACACCAATATACTAATACACCAGTATACTAATACACCAGTATATATTAACATACCAGTATACTAACACACCAGTATACTAATACACCAGTGTACTAACACACCTGTATACTAACACACCAGTATACTAATACACCAGTATATTAACACACCTGTATACTAATACACCAGTATACGTATACACCAGTATACTAATACACCAGTATATATTAACATACCAGTATACTAATACACCAGTATATATTAACATACCAGTATACTAATACATCAGTATACTAATACACCAGTATACTAATACACCAGTATATATTAACATACCAGTATACTAATACACCAGTATACTAATACACCTGTATACTAATACACCTGTATACTAATACACCAGTATACTAATACACCAGTATACATATACACCAGTATACTAATACACCAGTATATATTAACATACCAGTATACTAATACACCAGTATACTAATACACCAGTATACTAATACACCTGTATACTAATACACCTGTATACTAATACACCAGTATACTAATACACCTGTATACTAATACACCAGTATACATATACACCAGTATACATATACACCAGTATATATTAACATACCAGTATACTAATACACCAGTATACTAATACACCAGTATACTAATACACCTGTATACTAATACACCTGTATACTAATACACCAGTATACATATACACCAGTATACTAATACACCAGTATACTAATACACCAGTATACATATACACCAGTATACTAATACACCAGTATATATTAACATACCAGTATACTAATACACCAGTATACTAATACACCAGTATATATTAACATACCAGTATACTAATACACCAGTATATATTAACATACCAGTATACTAATACACCAGTATACTAATACACCAGTATATATTAACATACCAGTATACTAATACACCAGTATACTAATACACCAGTATATATTAACATACCAGTATACTAATACACCAGTATACTAATACACCAGTATACTAATACACCAGTCTACTAATACACCTGTTTATGTTGATATACTAGCATATAGTAATGTAAGAGTCTATGTTCATGCAGATGGACTAGTCTCTTTTACCTTAGTAAGAACGATGAGCTAAAGTCATTTCAGATAGTTTGTTGTTGCTGCCCAGAGCCTTTTTATTTTAATACAATACCATTGGCGTTGGAGGGGATTCAACAGACTGAGTAAATAAATGACCTATCAGGGATTTTACATCCAGACCAATTAATAAACAGAGGGGATAAGGTTTAATGTTTCACATCCAGACCAACCAATAGACAGAGGGGATAAGGTTTAATGTTTCACATCCAGACCAACCAATAGACAGAGGGGATAAGGTTTAATGTTTCACATCCAGACCAACCAATAGACAGAGGGGATAAGGTTTAATGTTTCACATCCAGACCAACCAATAGACAGAGGGGATAAGGTTTAATGTTTCACATCCGACCAATCAATAGACAGAGGGGATAAGGTTTAATGTTTCACATCCAGACCAACCAATAGACAGAGGGGATAAGGTTTAATGTTTCACATCCAGACCAACCAATAGACAGAGGGGATAAGGTTTAATGTTTCACATCCAGACCAACCAATAGACAGAGGGGATAAGGTTTAATGTTTCACATCCAGACCAACCAATAGACAGAGGGGATAAGGTTTAATGTTTCACATCCAGACCAACCAATAGACAGAGGGGATAAGGTTTAATGTTTCACATCCAGACCAACCAATAGACAGAGGGGATAAGGTTTAATGTTTCACATCCGACCAATCAATAGACAGAGGGGATAAGGTTTAATGTTTCACATCCAGACCAACCAATAGAAGGATAAGGTTTAATGTTTCACATCCAGACCAACCAATAGACAGAGGGGATAAGGTTTAATGTTTCACATCCAGACCAACCAATAGACAGAGGGGATAAGGTTTAATGTTTCACATCCGACCAATCAATAGACAGAGGGGATAAGGTTTAATGTTTCACATCCAGACCAACCAATAGACAGAGGGGATAAGGTTTAATGTTTCACATCCAGACCAACCAATAGAAGGATAAGGTTTAATGTTTCACATCCAGACCAACCAATAGAAGGATAAGGTTTAATGTTTCACATCCAGACCAACCAATAGACAGAGGGGATAAGGTTTAATGTTTCACATCCAGACCAACCAATAGACAGAGGGGATAAGGTTTAATGTTTCACATCCAGACCAACCAATAGACAGAGGGGATAAGGTTTAATGTTTCACATCCAGACCAACCAATAGACAGAGGGGATAAGGTTTAATGTTTCACATCCAGACCAACCAATAGACAGAGGGGATAAGGTTTAATGTTTCACATCCAGACCAACCAATAGACAGAGGGGATAAGGTTTAATGTTTCACATCCAGACCAATCAATAGACAGAGGGGATAAGGTTTAATGTTTCACATCCAGACCAACCAATAGACAGAGGGGATAAGGTTTAATGTTTCACATCCAGACCAACCAATAGACAGAGGGGATAAGGTTTAATGTTTCACATCCAGACCAATCAATAGACAGAGGGGATAAGGTTTAATGTTTCACATCCAGACCAACCAATAGATAGAGGGGATAAGGTTTAATGTTTCACATCCAGACCAATCAATAGACAGAGGGTTAAAGGTAAAGCCTGTGGAAGGTTCTAATCAGCCCCCCCCCCCAAACACACCTAAATAAAATGGACTTAATGCGTTCCAAGGATCGAGAGTTAAATACCACAACATTTGTATCCTCGCCATCATGAATTAGATTTTTAATTAGTATGTATATATTTACTACAAATTCAAATCTGGAGGTAAATCAACAAAATGTAATGATTTCCAAGATATTTTCAAAAACAGTAATTAATTCAAAAATACCACAATTAAATGAGAAATATTTCAGAATAAAAGAAAAAAATGGTATTTGGTCTCTATGAAGTCCTTGTTCCTCTATCTCCCCTATGAAGTCCTCAATGCTCTATCTCCCCTATGAAGTCCTCAATGCTCTATCTCCCCTATGAAGTCCTCAATGCTCTATCTCCTCTATGAAGTCCTCAATGCTCTATCTCCCCTATGAAGTCCTCAATGCTCTATCTCCCCTATGAAGTCCTCAATGCTCTATCTCCTCTATGAAGTCCTCAATGCTCTATCTCCCCTATGAAGTCCTCAATGCTCTATCTCCCCTATGAAGTCCTCAATGCTCTATCTCCCCTATGAAGTCCTCAATGCTCTATCTCCCCTATGAAGTCCTCAATGTCCTCAATGCTCTATCTCCCCTATGAAGTCCTCAATGCTCTATCTCCTCTATGAAGTCCTCAATGCTCTATCTCCCCTATGAAGTCCTCAATGCTCTATCTCCCCTATGAAGTCCTCAATGCTCTATCTCCCCTATGAAGTCCTCAATGCTCTATCTCCCCTATGAAGTCCTCAATGCTCTATCTCCCCTATGAAGTCCTCAATGCTCTATCTCCCCTATGAAGTCCTCAATGCTCTATCTCCCCTATGAAGTCCTCAATGCTCTATCTCCCCTATGAAGTCCTCAATGCTCCATCTCCCCTATGAAGTCCTCAATGCTCTATCTCCCCTATGAAGTCCTCAATGCTCTATCTCCCCTATGAAGTCCTCAATGCTCTATCTCCCCTATGAAGTCCTCAATGCTCTATCTCCCCTATGAAGTCCTCAATGCTCTATCTCCCCTATGAAGTCCTCAATGCTCTATCTCCCCTATGAAGTCCTCAATGCTCTATCTCCCCTATGAAGTCCTCAATGCTCTATCTCCCCTATGAAGTCCTCAATGCTCTATCTCCCCTATGAAGTCCTCAATGCTCTATCTCCCCTATGAAGTCCTCAATGCTCTATCTCCCCTATGAAGTCCTCAATGCTCTATCTCCCCTATGAAGTCCTCAATGCTCTATCTCCCCTATGAAGTCCTCAATGCTCTATCTCCTCTATGAAGTCCTCAATGCTGTATCTCCCCTATGAAGTCCTCAATGCTCTATCTCCCCTATGAAGTCCTTGTTCCTCTATCTCCCCTATGAAGTCCTCAATGCTCTATCTCCCCTATGAAGTCCTCAATGCTCTATCTCCCCTATGAAGTCCTCAATGCTCTATCTCCCCTATGAAGTCCTCAATGCTCTATCTCCCCTATGAAGTCCTCAATGCTCTATCTCCCCTATGAAGTCCTTGTTCCTCTATCTCCCCTATGAAGTCCTTGTTCCTCTATCTCCCCTATGAAGTCCTTGTTCCTCTATCTCCCCTATGAAGTCCTTGTTCCTCTATCTCCCCTATGAAGTCCTCAATGCTCTATCTCCCCTATGAAGTCCTCAATGCTCTAACTCCCCTATGAAGTCCTCAATGCTCTATCTCCCCTATGAAGTCCTCAATGCTCTATCTCCCCTATGAAGTCCTTGTTCCTCTATCTCCCCTATGAAGTCCTCAATGCTCTATCTCCCCTATGAAGTCCTCAATGCTCTATCTCCCCTATGAAGTCCTCGTTCCTCTATCTCCCCTATGAAGTCCTCAATGCTCTATCTCCCCTATGAAGTCCTCAATGCTCTATCTCCCCTATGAAGTCCTTGTTCCTCTATCTCCCCTATGAAGTCCTTGTTCCTCTATCTCCCCTATGAAGTCCTTGTTCCTCTATCTCCCCTATGAAGTCCTTGTTCCTCTATCTCCCCTATGAAGTCCTCAATGCTCTATCTCCCCTATGAAGTCCTCAATGCTCTATCTCCCCTATGAAGTCCTCAATGCTCTATCTCCCCTATGAAGTCCTCAATGCTCTATCTCCCCTATGAAGTCCTCGTTCCTCTATCTCCCCTATGAAGTCCTCAATGCTCTATCTCCCCTATGAAGTCCTCAATCCTCTATCTCCCCTATGAAGTCCTCGTTCCTCTATCTCCCCTATGAAGTCCTCAATGCTCTATCTCCCCTATGAAGTCCTCAATGCTCTATCTCCCCTATGAAGTCCTCAATGCTCTATCTCCCCTATGAAGTCCTCAATTCTCTATCTCCCCTATGAAGTCCTCAATGCTCTATCTCCCCTATGAAGTCCTCAATGCTCTATCTCCCCTATGAAGTCCTCGTTCCTCTATCTCCCCTATGAAGTCCTCAATGCTCTATCTCCCCTATGAAGTCCTCAATGCTCTATCTCCCCTATGAAGTCCTCAATGCTCTATCTCCCCTATGAAGTCCTCAATGCTCTATCTCCCCTATGAAGTCCTCAATGCTCTATCTCCCCTATGAAGTCCTCAATGCTCTATCTCCCCTATGAAGTCCTCAATGCTCTATCTCCCCTATGAAGTCCTTGTTCCTTTATCTCCCCTATGAAGTCCTCAATGCTCTATCTCCCCTATGAAGTCCTCAATGCTCTATCTCCCCTATGAAGTCCTCAATGCTCTATCTCCCCTATGAAGTCCTCAATGCTCTATCTCCCCTATGAAGTCCTCAATGCTCTATCTCCCCTATGAAGTCCTTGTTCCTCTAACTCCCCTATGAAGTCCTCAATGCTCTATCTCCCCTGTGAAGTCCTCAATGCTCTATCTCCCCTATGAAGTCCTTGTTCCTCTAACTCCCCTATGAAGTCCTCAATGCTCTATCTCCCCTATGAAGTCCTCGTTCCTCTATCTCCCCGATGAAGTCCTCGTTCCTCTATCTCCCCTATGAAGTCCTTGTTCCTCTATCTCCCCTATGAAGTCCTCAATGCTCTATCTCCCCTATGAAGTCCTCAATGCTCTATCTCCCCTATGAAGTCCTTGTTCCTCTATCTCCCCTATGAAGTCCTCAATGCTCTATCTCCCCTATGAAGTCCTCAATGCTCTATCTCCCCTATGAAGTCCTCAATGCTCTATCTCCCCTATGAAGTCCTCAATGCTCTATCTCCCCTATGAAGTCCTCAATGCTCTATCTCCCCTATGAAGTCCTTGTTCCTCTAACTCCCCTATGAAGTCCTCAATGCTCTATCTCCCCTATGAAGTCCTCAATGCTCTATCTCCCCTATGAAGTCCTTGTTCCTCTATCTCCCCTATGAAGTCCTCAATGCTCTATCTCCCCTATGAAGTCCTTGTTCCTCTAACTCCCCTATGAAGTCCTCAATGCTCTATCTCCCCTATGAAGTCCTCGTTCCTCTATCTCCCCTATGAAGTCCTCGTTCCTCTATCTTCCCTATGAAGTCCTCAATGCTCTATCTCCCCTATGAAGTCCTCAATGCTCTATCTCCCCTATGAAGTCCTCAATGCTCTATCTCCCCTATGAAGTCCTTGTTCCTCTATCTCCCCTATGAAGTCCTCAATGCTCTATCTCCCCTATGAAGTCCTCAATGCTCTATCTCCCCTATGAAGTCCTTGTTCCTCTATCTCCCCTATGAAGTCCTCAATGCTCTATCTCCCCTATGAAGTCCTCAATGCTCTATCTCCCCTATGATGTCCTTGTTCCTCTATCTCCCCTATGAAGTCCTTGTTCCTCTATCTCCCCTATGAAGTCCTCAATCCTCTATCTCCCCTATGAAGTCCTCGTTCCTCTATCTCCCCTATGAAGTCCTCGTTCCTTTTCTCCCCTATGAAGTCCTCGTTCCTCTATCTCCCCTATGAAGTCCTTGTTCCTCTATCTCCCCTATGAAGTCCTCGTTCCTCTATCGCCCTTATGAAGTCCTCGTTCCTCTATCTCCCCTATGAAGTCCTTGTTCCTCTATCTCCCCTATGAAGTCCTCGTTCCTCTATCTCCCTTATGAAGTCCTCGTTCATCTATCTCCCTTATCAAGTCCTCGTTCCTCTATCTCCCTTATGAAGTCCTTGTTGCTTTTCTCCCCTATGAAGTCCTTGTTCCTCTATCTCCCTTATGAAGTCCTTGTTGCTTTTCTCCCCTATGAAGTCCTTGTTCCTCTATCTCCCCTATGAAGTCCTTGTTCCTCTATCTCCCCTATGAAGTCCTTGTTCCTCTATCTCCCCTATGAAGTCCTTGTTCCTCTATCTCCCTTATCAAGTCCTCGTTCCTCTATCTCCCCTATGAAGTCCTTGTTCCTCTATCTCCCCTATGAAGTCCTTGTTCCTCTATCTCCCTTATCAAGTCCTCGTTCCTCTATCTCCCCTATGAAGTCCTCGTTCCTCTATCTCCCCTATGAAGTCCTCGTTCCTTTTCTCCCCTATGAAGTCCTCGTTCCTCTATCTCCCCTATGAAGTCCTTGTTCCTCTATCTCCCCTATGAAATCCTCGTTCCTCTATCTCCCCTATGAAGTCCTCGTTCCTCTATCTCCCCTATGAAGTCCTTGTTCCTCTATCTCCCCTATGAAGTCCTTGTTCCTCTATCTCCCTTATGAAGTCCTCAATGCTCTATCTCCCCTATGAAGTCCTCAATGCTCTATCTCCCCTATGAAGTCCTCAATGCTCTATCTCCCCTATGAAGTCCTCAATGCTCTATCTCCCCTATGAAGTCCTCAATGCTCTATCTCCCCTATGAAGTCCTCAATGCTCTATCTCCCCTATGAAGTCCTCAATGCTCTATCTCCCCTATGAATTCCTCAATGCTCTATCTCCCCTATGAAGTCCTTGTTCCTCTATCTCCCCTATGAAGTCCTTGTTCCTCTATCTCCCTTATCAAGTCCTCGTTCCTCTATCTCCCCTATGAAGTCCTTGTTCCTCTATCTCCCTTATCAAGTCCTCGTTCCTCTATCTCCCCTATGAAGTCCTCGTTCCTCTATCTCCCCTATGAAGTCCTTGTTCCTCTATCTCCCCTATGAAGTCCTTGTTCCTCTATCTCCCTTATCAAGTCCTCGTTCCTCTATCTCCCCTATGAAGTCCTTGTTCCTCTATCTCCCCTATGAAGTCCTTGTTCCTCTATCTCCCTTATCAAGTCCTCGTTCCTATCTCCCCTATGAAGTCCTTGTTCCTCTATCTCCCCTATGAAGTCCTCGTTCCTCTATCTCCCCTATGAAGTCCTCAATCCTCTATCTCCCCTATGAAGTCCTCGTTCCTCTATCTCCCCTATGAAGTCCTCGTTCCTCTATCTCCCCTATGAAGTCCTCGTTCCTCTATCTCCCCTATGAAGTCCTCGTTCCTTTTCTCCCCTATGAAGTCCTCGTTCCTCTATCTCCCCTATGAAGTCCTCGTTCCTCTATCTCCCTTATGAAGTCCTCGTTCCTCTATCTCCCCTATGAAGTCCTCAATGCTCTAACTCCCCTATGAAGTCCTCAATGCTCTATCTCCCCTATGAAGTCCTCAATGCTCTATCTCCCCTATGAAGTCCTTGTTCCTCTATCTCCCCTATGAAGTCCTCAATGCTCTATCTCCCCTATGAAGTCCTCAATGCTCTATCTCCCCTATGAAGTCCTCGTTCCTCTATCTCCCCTATGAAGTCCTTGTTCCTCTATCTCCCTTATCAAGTCCTCGTTCCTCTATCTCCCCTATGAAGTCCTCGTTCCTCTATCTCCCCTATGAAGTCCTTGTTCCTCTATCTCCCCTATGAAGTCCTTGTTCCTCTATCTCCCTTATCAAGTCCTCGTTCCTCTATCTCCCCTATGAAGTCCTTGTTCCTCTATCTCCCCTATGAAGTCCTCGTTCCTCTATCTCCCTTATGAAGTCCTCGTTCCTCTATCTCCCCTATGAAGTCCTCAATGCTCTAACTCCCCTATGAAGTCCTCAATGCTCTATCTCCCCTATGAAGTCCTCAATGCTCTATCTCCCCTATGAAGTCCTTGTTCCTCTATCTCCCCTATGAAGTCCTCAATGCTCTATCTCCCCTACGAAGTCCTCAATGCTCTATCTCCCCTATGAAGTCCTCGTTCCTCTATCTCCCCTATGAAGTCCTCAATGCTCTATCTCCCCTATGAAGTCCTCTATGCTCTATCTCCCCTATGAAGTCCTCAATGCTCTATCTCCCCTATGAAGTCCTCAATGCTCTATCTCCCCTATGAAGTCCTCAATGCTCTATCTCCCCTATGAAGTCCTCAATGCTCTATCTCCCCTATGAAGTCCTCAATGCTCTATCTCCCCTATGAAGTCCTCAATGCTCTATCTCCCCTATGAAGTCCTCAATGCTCTATCTCCCCTATGAAGTCCTCAATGCTCTATCTCCCCTATGAAGTCCTCAATGCTCTATCTCCCCTATGAAGTCCTCAATGCTCTATCTCCCCTATGAAGTCCTCGTTCCTCTATCTCCCCTATGAAGTCCTCAATGCTCTATCTCCCCTATGAAGTCCTCAATGCTCTATCTCCCCTATGAAGTCCTCAATGCTCTATCTCCCCTATGAAGTCCTCAATGCTCTATCTCCCCTATGAAGTCCTCAATGCTCTATCTCCCCTATGAAGTCCTCAATGCTCTATCTCCCCTATGAAGTCCTCGTTCCTCTATCTCCCCTATGAAGTCCTCAATGCTCTATCTCCCCTATGAAGTCCTCAATGCTCTATCTCCCCTATGAAGTCCTCAATGCTCTATCTCCCCTATGAAGTCCTCAATGCTCTATCTCCCCTATGAAGTCCTCAATGCTCTATCTCCCCTATGAAGTCCTCAATGCTCTATCTCCCCTATGAAGTCCTCAATGCTCTATCTCCCCTATGAAGTCCTCAATGCTCTATCTCCCCTATGAAGTCCTCAATGCTCTATCTCCCCTATGAAGTCCTCAATGCTCTATCTCCCCTATGAAGTCCTCAATGCTCTATCTCCCCTATGAAGTCCTCAATGCTCTATCTCCCCTATGAAGTCCTCAATGCTCTATCTCCCCTATGAAGTCCTCAATGCTCTATCTCCCCTATGAAGTCCTCAATGCTCTATCTCCCCTATGAAGTCCTTGTTCCTCTAACTCCCCTATGAAGTCCTCAATGCTCTATCTCCCCTATGAAGTCCTCAATGCTCTATCTCCCCTATGAAGTCCTTGTTCCTCTAACTCCCCTATGAAGTCCTCAATGCTCTATCTCCCCTATGAAGTCCTCGTTCCTCTATCTCCCCGATGAAGTCCTCGTTCCTCTATCTCCCCTATGAAGTCCTTGTTCCTCTATCTCCCCTATGAAGTCCTCAATGCTCTATCTCCCCTATGAAGTCCTCAATGCTCTATCTCCCCTATGAAGTCCTCAATGCTCTATCTCCCCTATGAAGTCCTTGTTCCACTATCTCCCCTATGAAGTCCTCAATGCTCTATCTCCCCTATGAAGTCCTCAATGCTCTATCTCCCCTATGAAGTCCTCAATGCTCTATCTCCCCTATGAAGTCCTCAATGCTCTATCTCCCCTATGAAGTCCTTGTTCCTCTAACTCCCCTATGAAGTCCTCAATGCTCTATCTCCCCTATGAAGTCCTCAATGCTCTATCTCCCCTATGAAGTCCTTGTTCCTCTAACTCCCCTATGAAGTCCTCAATGCTCTATCTCCCCTATGAAGTCCTTGTTCCTCTATCTCCCCTATGAAGTCCTCAATGCTCTATCTCCCCTATGAAGTCCTTGTTCCTCTAACTCCCCTATGAAGTCCTCAATGCTCTATCTCCCCTATGAAGTCCTCGTTCCTCTATCTCCCCGATGAAGTCCTCGTTCCTCTATCTTCCCTATGAAGTCCTCAATGCTCTATCTCCCCTATGAAGTCCTCAATGCTCTATCTCCCCTATGAAGTCCTCAATGCTCTATCTCCCCTATGAAGTCCTTGTTCCTCTATCTCCCCTATGAAGTCCTCAATGCTCTATCTCCCCTATGAAGTCCTCAATGCTCTATCTCCCCTATGAAGTCCTTGTTCCTCTATCTCCCCTATGAAGTCCTCAATGCTCTATCTCCCCTATGAAGTCCTCAATGCTCTATCTCCCCTATGATGTCCTTGTTCCTCTATCTCCCCTATGAAGTCCTTGTTCCTCTATCTCCCCTATGAAGTCCTCAATCCTCTATCTCCCCTATGAAGTCCTCGTTCCTCTATCTCCCCTATGAAGTCCTCGTTCCTTTTCTCCCCTATGAAGTCCTCGTTCCTCTATCTCCCCTATGAAGTCCTTGTTCCTCTATCTCCCCTATGAAGTCCTCGTTCCTCTATCTCCCTTATGAAGTCCTCGTTCCTCTATCTCCCCTATGAAGTCCTTGTTCCTCTATCTCCCCTATGAAGTCCTTGTTCCTCTATCTCCCTTATGAAGTCCTCGTTCATCTATCTCCCTTATCAAGTCCTCGTTCCTCTATCTCCCTTATGAAGTCCTTGTTGCTTTTCTCCCCTATGAAGTCCTTGTTTCTCTATCTCCCTTATGAAGTCCTTGTTGCTTTTCTCCCCTATGAAGTCCTTGTTCCTCTATCTCCCCTATGAAGTCCTTGTTCCTCTATCTCCCTTATCAAGTCCTCGTTCCTCTATCTCCCCTATGAAGTCCTTGTTCCTCTATCTCCCTTATCAAGTCCTCGTTCCTCTATCTCCCCTATGAAGTCCTCGTTCCTCTATCTCCCCTATGAAGTCCTTGTTCCTCTATCTCCCCTATGAAGTCCTTGTTCCTCTATCTCCCTTATCAAGTCCTCGTTCCTCTATCTCCCCTATGAAGTCCTTGTTCCTCTATCTCCCCGATGAAGTCCTCGTTCCTCTATCTCCCCTATGAAGTCCTCGTTCCTCTATCTCCCCTATGAAGTCCTCGTTCCTTTTCTCCCCTATGAAGTCCTCGTTCCTCTATCTCCCCTATGAAGTCCTTGTTCCTCTATCTCCCCTATGAAGTCCTCGTTCCTCTATCTCCCTTATGAAGTCCTCGTTCCTCTATCTCCCCTATGAAGTCCTTGTTCCTCTATCTCCCCTATGAAGTCCTTGTTCCTCTATCTCCCTTATGAAGTCCTCGTTCCTCTATCTCCCCTATGAAGTCATTGTTCCTCTATCTCCCTTATGAAGTCCTCAATGCTCTATCTCCCCTATGAAGTCCTCAATGCTCTATCTCCCCTATGAAGTCCTCAATGCTCTATCTCCCCTATGAAGTCCTCAATGCTCTATCTCCCCTATGAAGTCCTCAATGCTCTATCTCCCCTATGAAGTCCTCAATGCTCTATCTCCCCTATGAATTCCTCAATGCTCTATCTCCCCTATGAATTCCTCAATGCTCTATCTCCCCTATGAAGTCCTTGTTCCTCTATCTCCCCTATGAAGTCCTTGTTCCTCTATCTCCCTTATCAAGTCCTCGTTCCTCTATCTCCCCTATGAAGTCCTTGTTCCTCTATCTCCCTTATCAAGTCCTCGTTCCTCTATCTCCCCTATGAAGTCCTCGTTCCTCTATCTCCCCTATGAAGTCCTTGTTCCTCTATCTCCCCTATGAAGTCCTTGTTCCTCTATCTCCCTTATCAAGTCCTCGTTCCTCTATCTCCCCTATGAAGTCCTCAATGCTCTATCTCCCCTATGAAGTCCTCAATGCTCTATCTCCCCTATGAAGTCCTCAATGCTCTATCTCCCCTATGAAGTCCTCAATGCTCTATCTCCCCTATGAAATCCTCAATGCTCTATCTCCCCTATGAAGTCCTCAATCCTCTATCTCCCCTATGAAGTCCTCAATGCTCTATCTCCCCTATGAAGTCCTTGTTCCTCTCTCCCTTACGAAATCCTCATACCTCTATCTCCCCTATGAAGTCCTCAATGCTCTATCTCCCCTATGAAGTCCTCAATGCTCTATCTCCCCTATGAAATCCTTGTTCCTCTCTCTCTTACGAAATCCTCGTTCCTCTCTCCCTTACGAAATCCTCGTTCCTCTATCTCCCTGATGAAGTCCTTGTTCCTTTTCTCCCTTACGAAGTCCTCGTTCCTTTTCTCCCCTATGAAGTCCTTGTTCCTCTCTCCCTTACGAAATCCTCGTTCCTCTCTCCCTTACGAAATCCTCGTTCCTCTATCTCCCTGATGAAGTCCTTGTTCCTTTTCTCCCTTATGAAGTCCTCGTTCCTTTTCTCCCTTATGAAGTCCTTAATAATCTATCTCCCCTATGAAGTCCTTGATGCTCTATCTCCCATATGAAGTCCTCGTTCCTTTTCTCCCTTATGAAGTCCTTGTTCCTTTTCTCCCTTATGAAGTCCTCGTTCCTTTTCTCCCCTATGAAGTCCTTGTTCCTCTCTCCCTTACGAAATCCTCATTCCTCTCTCCCTTACGAAATCCTCGTTCCTCTATCTCCCTTATTAAGTCCTCGTTCCTTTTCTCCCTTATGAAGTCCTTAATAATCTATCTCCCCTATGAAGTCCTTGATGCTCTATCTCCCCTATGAAGTCCTCGTTCCTTTTCTCCCTTATGAAGTCCTCGTTCCTCTTCTCCCTTATGAAGTCCTCGTTCCTCTATCTCCACTATGAAGTCCTCGTTCCTTTTCTCCCTTATGAAGTCCTCGTTCCTCTATCTCCACTATGAAGTCCTCGTTCCTTTTCTCCCTTATGAAGTCCTCGTTCCTTTTCTCCACTATGAAGTCCTTGTTCCTTTTCTCCCCTATGAAGTCCTTGTTCCTCTATCTCCCTTATGAAGTCCTTGTTCCTCTATCTCCCCTATGAAGTCCTTGTTCCTTTTCTCCCTTATGAAGTCCTCGTTCCTTTTCTCCCCGATGAAGTTCTCGTTCCTCTATCTCCCCTTTTTTTTATTTCACCTTTATTTAACCAGGTAGGCTAGTTGAGAACAAGTTCTCATTTGCAACTGCGACCTGGCCAAGATAAGGCATAGCAGTGTGAACAGACAACACAGAGTTACACATGGAGTAAACAATTAACAAGTCAATAACACAGTAGAAAAAAGGGGAGTCTATATATACATTGTGTGCAAAAGGCATGAGAAGGTAGGCAAATAATTACAATTATGCAGATTAACACTGGAGTGATAAATGATCAGATAAATAAATAAATAAATAAAAATAGTATGGGGATGAGGTAGGTGAAAATGGGTGGGCTATTTACCAATAGACTATGTACAGCTGCAGCGATCGGTTAGCTGCTCAGATAGCAGATGTTTGAAGTTGGTGAGGGAGATATGAGGTCCTTGTTCCTCTATCTGCCCTTTAAAGTCCTTGTTCCTTTTCTCCCCTATAAAGTCCTCGTTCCTCTATCTCCCCTATGAAGTCCTCAATAATCTATCTCCCCTATGAAGTCCTTGATGCTCTATCTCCCTTATGAAGTCCTTGTTCCTCTATCTCCCCTATGAAGTCCTCGTTCCTCTATCTCCCCTATGAAGTCCTTGTTCCTTTTCTCCCCTATGAAGTCCTCAATGCTCTAATTGCAGCCAGTGTGTGTGTTCATGAGGTTATTACCAATAAAACAGGCCTTTTAGTAAGCAGTCAGAATCACACAGGGACACATTTCAAATGGTTCTTTGCTTTTAACTCTGTTCAATTAGAATTTTTAATTACCTTTTATAAACGGGAATACGAAATACAACAACAACAACAATAATGGAACAAACAAACGGCAGGTAAACGGAGCCGTGACATAGAGACCACTTTAGGGGTAATTATCCCATTAGTTTGCGGCAGCAGTGTTCTAACGAGGAGCCAATTAACAGACGAAGGGAAGACAGGGAGGGCTGTAGGAACCTGTTGATTTAATTAGAGGGGCCGCAGGGACAGCAGGGAGGCAGGGAGGCAAGGAGGCAGGGAGGCAGGGGGGCAGGCAACACGCGCACACACACACACACACACACACACAGAGGGCCGCAGGGGCTGCAGAGGCTGGGGAGGGGGGCAGGCAAACAATTTAATTACAACAAGCTGCCCCAAGGCCTGGAGGGACTAGAGACTATTCCTGTATCCCTAGGTGTCACGCTGTGGTTGGGGGACAGGGTGGAGGTGAGTGGGCAGAAAGGAGAGGGGAAGGAGGGGGTTATGTCAGCTGCTTTGTGGATCCACACTGGTCTGGTTTGACTTAACAGGCTGATAATAACATCTATCATGGTATCCTCTAGAGAACACAAAGCAGGGAATGTAGAGAGAGCTAACTAACCTAAAAAACACTACTTCCCATGTTTGGAATCAACAACAGATAGATATAGTTACACAGCTGATCAACAGATATAGTTACACAGCTCATCAACAGATATGGTTACACAGCTGATCAACAGACATAGTTACACAGCTCATCAACATATATAGTTACACAGCTGATCAACAGACATAGTTACACAGCTGATCAACAGACATAGTTACACAGCTCATCAACATATATAGTTACACAGCTGATCAACAGACATAGTTACACAGCTCATCAACATATATAGTTACACAGCTGATCAACAGATATAGTTACACAGCTGATCAACAGACATAGTTACACAGCTGATCAACAGATATAGTTACACAGCTGATCAACAGACATAGTTACACAGCTCATCAACATATATAGTTACACAGCTGATCAACAGATATAGTTACACAGCTCATCAACATATTTAGTTACACAGCTCATCAACAGATATAGTTACACAGCTGATCAACAGACATAGTTACACAGCTGATCAACAGATATAGTTACACAGCTCATCAACAGATATGGTTACAAAGCTGATCAACAGACATAGTTACACAGCTCATCAACATATATAGTTACACAGCTGATCAACAGACATAGTTACACAGCTGATCAACAGACATAGTTAAACAGCTGATCAACAGACATAGTTACACATCTGATCAACAGACATAGTTACACAGCTCATCAACATATATAGTTACACAGCTGATCAACAGATATAGTTACACAGCTCATCAACATATATAGTTACACAGCTCATCAACAGATATAGTTACACAGCTGATCAACAGACATAGTTACACAGCTCATCAACAGATATAGTTACACAGCTGATCAACAGACATAGTTACACAGCTGATCAACAGACATAGTTACACAGCTGATCAACGGATATAGTTACACAGCTCATCAACATATATAGTTACATAGCTGATCAACAGACATAGTTACACAGCTCATCAACATATATAGTTACACAGCTGATCAACGGATATAGTTACACAGCTCATCAACATATATAGTTACATAGCTGATCAACAGACATAGTTACACAGCTCATCAACATATATAGTTACACAGCTGATCAACAGATATAGTTACACAGCTCATCAACATATATAGTTACACAGCTCATCAACAGATATAGTTACACAGCTGATCAACAGACCTAGTTACACAGCTGATCAACAGACCTAGTTACACAGCTGATCAACAGACGTAGTTACACAGCTGATCAACATATATAGTTACACAGCTGATCAATAGATATAGTTACACAGCTGATCAACAGATATAGTTACACAGCTGATCAATAGATATAGTTACACAGCTGATCAACAGATATAGTTACACAGCTCATCAACATATATAGTTACACAGCTCATCAACAGATATAGTTACACACCTGATCAACAGACATAGTTACACAGCTCATCAACATATATAGTTACACAGCTCATCAACAGATATAGTTAAACAGCTGATCAACAGACATAGTTACACATCTGATCAACAGACATAGTTACACAGCTGATCAATAGATATAGTTACACAGCTGATCAACAGATATACAGTGCAATTGGAAAGTATTCAGACGTCTTACGTTTTTCCAAATTTTGTGAAGTTACAGCCTTTTCTAAAATGGATTCAATTTTTTTTTCTCGTCAATCTACACACAATACCCCATAATGACATCACAATACCCTATAATGACATCACAATACCCCATCATGACATCACAATACCCCATCATGACATCACAATACCCCATCATGAAAAAGTAAAAAAAAAGGTTTTTAGAAATTGTAGCTCATTTTATAAAAATTAAAAAGGTCTGTCAGGTTGGATGGGGAGCGTCGCTGCAGAGCTATTTTCAGGTCTCTCCAGAGATGTTTGATCATGACTGGGCCACTCAAGGACATTTAGAGACTTGCCCTGTTGTCTTGGCTGTGCGTTTAGGGTCATTTTCCTGTTGGAAGGTGGACCTTCACCCCAGTCTGAGGTCCTGAGTACTCTAGAGCAGTTTTTCATCAAGGATCTCTCTGTACTTTCCTCCGTTCATTTTTCGCTTGATCCTGACTAGTCTCCCAGTCCCTGCCGCTGAGAAACATCCCCACAGCATGATGCTGCTACCACCATGCTTCACCATCGGGATTTCTGACACCACCATGCTTCACCGTAGAGATGCTGCCACCACCATGCTTCACCATAGGGATGGTGCATTCACCTTTTTGCCTTTTTGGCATTCAGGCCAAAGAGTTCCATCTTGGTTTCATCAAACCAGAGAATCTTGTTTGTCATGGTCTGAGAGTCTTTAGGTGCCTTTTGGAAAACTCCAAGCAGGTTGTCAGGCCTGATTGGTGGAGTGCTGCAGAGATGGTTCTCCTTCTGGAAGGTTCTACCATCCCCACAGAGGAACTTTGTAGCTCTGTCAGAGTGACCATCGTGTTCTTGGTCACCTCCCTGACCAAGGCCCTTCTCCCCTGATTGCTCAGTTTGGCTGGGGGGCCAGCTCTAGGAAGAGTCTTGGTGGTTCCAAACTTCTTCCATTTAAGAATGATGGAGGCCACTGTGTTCTTAGGGACCGTCAATACTGTAGAAATGTTTTGGTGCCCTTCCCGAATGTGTGCCTCAGCACATTCCTGTCTCGGAGTTCTACGGATAATTCCTTCGACCTCATGGCTTGGTTTTTGCTCTGACATGCACTGTCAATTGTGGGACCTTATATAGACATGTCACACCCTGATCTGCATCACCTGTCTTTGTGATTGTCTCCACCCCCCTCCAGGTGTCGCCCATCTTCCCCATTATCCCTTGTGTATTTATACGGGGGGCGGAGGTTCACCTTCCAACAGGACAACAACCCTAAGCACACAGCCAAGACAACGTTTGAGTGGCTTAGGGACAAGTCTCTGATTGTCCTTGAGTGACCCAGCCAGAGCCCGGACTTGATTCTGATCAAACATCTCTGGAGAGACCTGAAAATATCTGTGCAGCGACGCTCCCCATTCAACCTGACAGAACTTGAGAGGATCTGCAGAGAAGATTGGGAGAAACTCTCCAAATACAGGTGTGCCAAGCTTGTAGCGTCATACCCAAGACGACTCGAGGCTGTAATCGCTGCCAAAGGTGCTCCAACAAAGTACTGAGTGAAGGGTCTGAATACTTTTGTTACTGTGATATTTCAGTAGTTTTTTGCAAACATTTCTAAACACCTGTTTTTGCTTTGTCATTATGGGGTATTGTGATGTCATTGTTGGTTATTGTGATGTCATTATGGGGTATTGTGATGTCATTGTTGGTTATTGTGATGTCATTATGGGGTATTGTGTGTGGCTTGATGATAAAACATTTTTTTAATCAATTGTAGAATAAGGCTGTAACGTAGCAAAATGTGGAAAAAGTCAAGGGGTCTGAATACTTTCAGAATGCATTGTACTTACAGGTCCTTTTCCAACAAGACAAGAGTTAAAGAAGAAATATATTCATAATAATTGAATCCACGAATAACAATAGTGAGTAAAAGCAACATGTCCATCAAATCAAATGTTATTTTTCACATGCGCCGAGTGGTGCATGACCTTACTGTTATTTACAAGACCTTAATAACAAACTATGAATATATATGTATACTATACCATATACTATGGTTTTTAAAAGTTAGAACAAGAAATACAAGAACAAAGAAGAAAAAAAGTAACACAAGAAAATAACAATAACGACGCTATATACAGGGTATTACGGTACAGAGTCAATGTGGAGGCTATATACAGAGTATTACGGTACAGAGTCAATATGGAGGCTATATACAGGGTATTACGGTACAGAGTCAATGTGGAGGCTATATACAGGGTATTACGGTACAGAGTCAATGTGGAGGCTATATACAGGGTATTACGGTACAGAGTCAATATGGAGGCTATATACAGGGTATTACGGTACAGAGTCAATGTGGAGGCTATATACAGGGTATTACGGTACAGAGTCAATGTGGAGGCTATATACGGGGTATTACGGTACAGAGTCAATGTGGAGGCTATATACAGGGTATTACGGTACAGAGTCAATATGGAGGCTATATACAGGGTATTACGGTACAGAGTCAATGTGGAGGCTATATACAGGGTATTACGGTACAGAGTCAATATGGAGGCTATATACAGGGTATTACGGTACAGAGTCAATGTGGAGGCTATATACAGGGTATTACGGTACAGAGTCAATATGGAGGCTATATACAGGGTATTAAGGTACAGAGTCAATGTGGAGGCTATATACAGGGTATTACGGTACAGAGTCAATATGGAGGCTATATACAGGGTATTACGGTACAGAGTCAATGTGGAGGCTGTATACAGGGTGTTACGGTACAGAGTCAATGTGGAGGCTATATAGAGGGTATTACGGTACAGAGTCAATGTGGAGGCTATATACAGGGTATTACGGTACAGAGTCAATGTGGAGGCTATATACAGGGTATTACGGTACAGAGTCAATGTGGAGGCTATATACAGGGGATACCGGTACAGAGTCAATGTGGAGGCTATATACAGGGGATACCGGTACAGAGTCAATGTGGAGGCCATATACAGGGTATTACGGTACAGAGTCAATGTGGAGGCTATATACAGGGTGTACCATTACAGAGTCAATGTGGAGGCTATATACAGGGTGTACCGTTACAGAGTCAATGTGGAGGCTATATACAGGGGATACCGGTACAGAGTCAATGGTCAGGGGTAGCAGTATGTGTGTTGAGCGTGAAAGTGTGTGTCTGCATGTGTGGTGTCAGTATGCATGTGTGAGCATGTTCTGTGTATGTAGGTGTGTGTGTGTGTGTCTGTATAGAGTCAGCACAGGAGAGGTACTGTAAAAGAAAAGTGTAATGGCTGTGTTGGTAAAAAGGGTCAAAGCATGTCGTCCGGGAAGCCATTTCATTAGTTTTCTAGAAGTATTGTGGGCTTAGAAGCTGTGCACTGGTTCTGCTTAACATGAGGTAGCAGAGAGATAGATATCTCTCTCTCTCTCTATATCTCCCTCCCTCCCTCCCTCCCATCAGCAACCAACTGTGAGAACATCAGCACCTTCTCCTTTTCCCACCCAGAGACAACCTGAAGAGTCCTGTAGGGCCTGTTGAGCCCAGAACACTGTGTGGCTTACCGTTAACTAATGCCTATAGGACTACATACAACAGCACTGACAGTCCAGAACGGCTTACCGTTAACTAATGCCTATAGAACTACATACAACAGCACTGACAGTCCAGAACGGCTTACCGTTAACTAATGCCTATAGGACTACATACAACAGCACTGACAGTCCAGAACGGCTTACCGTTAACTAATGCCTATAGGACTACATACAACAGCACTGACAGTCCAGAACGGCTTACCGTTAACTAATGCCTATAGGACTACATACAACAGCACTGACAGTCCAGAACGGCTTACCGTTAACTAATGCCTATAGGACTACATACAACAGCACTGACAGTCCAGAACGGCTTACCGTTAACTAATGCCTATAGGACTACATACAACAGCACTGACAGTCCAGAACGGCTTACCGTTAACTAATGCCTATAGGACTACATACAACAGCACTGACAGTCCAGAACGGCTTACCGTTAACTAATGCCTATAGGACTACATGCAACAGCACTGACAGTCCAGAACGGCTTACCGTTAACTAATGCCTATAGGACTACATACAACAGCACTGACAGTCCAGAACGGCTTACCGTTAACTAATGCCTATAGAACTACATACAACAGCACTGACAGTCCAGAACGGCTTACCGTTAACTAATGCCTGCCTATAGGACTACATACAACAGCACTGACAGTCCAGAACGGCTTACCGTTAACTAATGCCTATAGGACTACATACAACAGCACTGACAGTCCAGAACGGCTTACGGTTAACTAATGCCTATAGGACTACATGCAACAGCACTGACAGTCCAGAACGGCTTACCGTTAACTAATGCCTATAGGACTACATACAACAGCACTGACTGAATTCTTATTTTCAATGACAGCCTAGGAACTGTGGGTTAACTGCCTGTTCAGGGGGCAGAACGACAGATTTGTACCTTGTCAGCTCGGGGGTTTGAACATGCAACCTTTCGGTTACTAGTCCAACGCTCTAACCACTAGGCTACCCTGCCGCCCCTCCACTCTAACCACTAGGCTACCCTGCCGCCCCTCCACTCTAACCACTAGGCTACCTGCCTCCTCTACACTCTAACCACTAGGCTACCCTGCCGCCCCTCCACTCTAACCACTAGGCTACCTGCCACCTCTACACTCTAACCACTAGCCTACCTGCCACCTCTACACTCTAACCACTAGGCTACCTGCCTCCTCTACACTCTAACCACTAGGCTACCTGCCACCTCTACACTCTAACCACTAGGCTACCTGCCGCCCCTACACTCTAACCACTAGGCTACCTGCCTCCTCTACACTCTAACCACTAGGCTACCTGCCACCTCTACACTCTAACCACTAGGCTACCTGCCACCTCTACACTCTAACCACTAGGCTACCTGCCACCTCTACACTCTAACCACTAGGCTACCTGCCTCCTCTACACTCTAACCACTAGGCTACCTGCCACCTCTACACTCTAACCACTAGCCTACCTGCCACCTCTACACTCTAACCACTAGGCTACCTGCCTCCTCTACACTCTAACCACTAGGCTACCTGCCTCCTCTACACTCTAACCACTAGGCTACCTGCCACCTCTACACACTAACCACTAGCCTACCTGTCACCTCTACACTCTAACCACTAGGCTACCTGCCTCCTCTACACTCTAACCACTAGGCTACCTGCCACCTCTACACTCTAACCACTAGGCTACCTGCCTCCTCTACACTCTAACCACTAGGCTACCCTGCCTCCTCTACACTCTAACCACTAGACTACCTTGCCACCTCTACACTCTAACCACTAGGCTACCCTGCCTCCCCTATACTCTAACCACTAGATTACCCTGCCACCTCTACACTCTAACCACTAGGCTACCCTGCCTCCCCTACACTCTAACCACTAGCCTACCCTGCCGCCCTCCACTCTAACCACTAGGCTACCCTGCCTCCTCTACACTCTAACCACTAGACTACCCTGCCACCTCTACACTCTAACCACTAGGCTACCCTGCCTCCCCTACACTCTAACCACTAGGCTACCTGCCTAACCTACACTCTAACCACTAGGCTACCTGCCTCGCCTACACTCTAACCACTAGGCTACCTGCCTCCTCTCCACTCTAACCACCAGGCTACATGCCTCCTCTACACTCTAACCACTAGGCTACCTGCCTCTCCTACACTCTAACCACTAGGCTACCTGCCTCCTCTACACTCTAACCACTAGGCCACCCTGCCGCCCCTCCACTCTAACCACTAGGCTACCCTGCCACCTCTACACTCTAACCACTAGGCTACCTGCCTCCTCTACACTCTAACCACTAGACTACCTGCCACCTCTACACTCTAACCACTAGGCTACCCTGCCACCTCTACACTCTAACCACTAGGCTACCCTGCCACCTCTACACTCTAACCACTAGGCTACCTGCCTCCTCTACACTCTAACCACTAGACTACCTGCCACCTCTACACTCTAACCACTAGGCTACCCTGCCACCTCTCCACTCTAACCACTAGGCTACCCTGCCGCCCCTACACTCTAACCACTAGGCTACCCTGCCGCCTCTACAGTCTAACCACTAGGCTACCTGCCTCCTCTACACTCTAACCACTAGGCTACCCTGCCGCCTCTACAGTCTAACCACTAGGCTACCTGCCTCCTCTACACTCTAACCACTAGGCTACCCTGCCGCCTCTACACTCTAACCACTAGGCTACCCTGCCGCCCCTCCACTCTAACCACTAGGCTACCTGCCTCCTCTACACTCTAACCACTAGGCTACCTACCTCCCCTACACTCTAACTACTAGGCTACCTGTCTCCCCTACACTCTAACCACTAGACTACCTGCCGCCTCTACACTCTAACCACTAGGCTACCTGCCGCCTCTACAGTCTAACCACTAGGCTACCTGCCTCCTCTACACTCTAACCACTAGGCTACCTGTCTCCCCTACACTCTAACCACTAGGCTACCTGCCTCCTCTACACTCTAACCACTAGGCTACCTGTCTCCCCTACACTCTAACCACTAGGCTACCTGCCTCCTCTACACTCTAACCACTAGGCTACCTGTCTCCCCTACACTCTAACCACTAGGCTACCTGCCTCCTCTACACTCTAACCACTAGGCTACCTACCTCCCCTACACTCTAACTACTAGGCTACCTGTCTCCCCTACACTCTAACCACTAGACTACCTGCCGCCCTCATCTCATATGAGATGAGTAAAGCAAAAATATGTAAAAAAAAATATTATAGTGACACGTGTTCCATTATGAAAGTGACCAGTGATTTCATGTCTATGTACAGTACTGCCTCCTTTAAGTTGAATTAAGCCTACCCTGCCACCCCTACACTCTAACCACTAGCCTACCCTGCCACCTCTACACTCTAACCACTAGGCTACCCTGCCTCCCCTACACTCTAACCACTAGGCTACCTGCCACCCCTCCACTCTAACCACTAGCCTAACCTGCCACCCTCCACTCTAACCACTAGGCTACCCTGCCGCCCCTCCACTCTAACCACTAGGCTACCTACCTCCCCTACACTCTAACCACTAGGCTACCTACCTCCCCTACACTCTAACCACTAGGCTACCTGCCTCCTCTACACTCTAACCACTAGGCTACCTACCTCCCCTACACTCTAACCACTAGGCTACCCTGCCACCCTCCACTCTAACCACTAGGCTACCCTGCCACCCCTCCACTCTAACCACTAGGCTACCTTCCTCCGCTACACTCTAACCACTAGGCTACCTACCTCCCCTACACTCTAACCACTAGGCTACCCTGCCACCCTCCACTCTAACCACTAGGCTACCCTGCCGCCCCTCCACTCTAACCACTAGGCTACCTACCTCCCCTACACTCTAACCACTAGGCTACCTACCTCCCCTACACTCTAACCACTAGGCTACCTGCCTCCTCTACACTCTAACCACTAGGCTACCTACCTCCTCTACACTCTAACCACTAGGCCACCCTGCCGCCCCTCCACTCTAACCACTAGGCTACCCTGCCACCTCTACACTCTAACCACTAGGCTACCTGCCACCTCTACACTCTAACCACTAGGCTACCTGCCACCTCTACACTCTAACCACTAGGCTACCTGCCTCCTCTACACTCTAACCACTAGGCTACCTGCCACCTCTACACTCTAACCACTAGCCTACCTGCCACCTCTACACTCTAACCACTAGGCTACCTGCCTCCTCTACACTCTAACCACTAGGCTACCTGCCTCCTCTACACTCTAACCACTAGGCTACCTGCCACCTCTACACACTAACCACTAGCCTACCTGTCACCTCTACACTCTAACCACTAGGCTACCTGCCTCCTCTACACTCTAACCACTAGGCTACCTGCCACCTCTACACTCTAACCACTAGGCTACCTGCCTCCTCTACACTCTAACCACTAGGCTACCCTGCCTCCTCTACACTCTAACCACTAGACTACCCTGCCACCTCTACACTCTAACCACTAGGCTACCCTGCCTCCCCTATACTCTAACCACTAGATTACCCTGCCACCTCTACACTCTAACCACTAGGCTACCCTGCCTCCCCTACACTCTAACCACTAGCCTACCCTGCCGCCCTCCACTCTAACCACTAGGCTACCCTGCCTCCTCTACACTCTAACCACTAGACTACCCTGCCACCTCTACACTCTAACCACTAGGCTACCCTGCCTCCCCTACACTCTAACCACTAGGCTACCTGCCTAACCTACACTCTAACCACTAGGCTACCTGCCTCGCCTACACTCTAACCACTAGGCTACCTGCCTCCTCTCCACTCTAACCACCAGGCTACCTGCCTCCTCTACACTCTAACCACTAGGCTACCTGCCTCTCCTACACTCTAACCACTAGGCTACCTGCCTCCTCTACACTCTAACCACTAGGCAACCCTGCCGCCCCTCCACTCTAACCACTAGGCTACCCTGCCACCTCTACACTCTAACCACTAGGCTACCTGCCTCCTCTACACTCTAACCACTAGACTACCTGCCACCTCTACACTCTAACCACTAGGCTACCCTGCCACCTCTCCACTCTAACCACTAGGCTACCCTAACGCCCCTACACTCTAACCACTAGGCTACCCTGCCGCCTCTACAGTCTAACCACTAGGCTACCTGCCTCCTCTACACTCTAACCACTAGGCTACCCTGCCGCCTCTACAGTCTAACCACTAGGCTACCTGCCTCCTCTACACTCTAACCACTAGGCTACCCTGCCGCCTCTACACTCTAACCACTAGGCTACCCTGCCGCCCCTCCACTCTAACCACTAGGCTACCTGCCTCCTCTACACTCTAACCACTAGGCTACCTACCTCCTCTACAGTCTAACCACTAGGCTACCTGCCTCCTCTACACTCTAACCACTAGGCTACCCTGCCGCCTCTACACTCTAACCACTAGGCTACCCTGCCGCCCCTCCACTCTAACCACTAGGCTACCTGCCTCCTCTACACTCTAACCACTAGGCTACCTACCTCCCCTACACTCTAACTACTAGGCTACCTGTCTCCCCTACACTCTAACCACTAGACTACCTGCCGCCCCTACACTCTAACCACTAGGCTACCTGCCTCCTCTACACTCTAACCACTAGGCTACCTGTCTCCCCTACACTCTAACCACTAGGCTACCTGCCTCCTCTACACTCTAACCACTAGGCTACCTGTCTCCCCTACACTCTAACCACTAGGCTACCTGCCTCCTCTACACTCTAACCACTAGGCTACCTACCTCCCCTACACTCTAACTACTAGGCTACCTGTCTCCCCTACACTCTAACCACTAGACTACCTGCCGCCCTCATCTCATATGAGATGAGTAAAGCAAAAATATGTAAAAAAAAATATTATAGTGACACGTGTTCCATTATGAAAGTGACCAGTGATTTCATGTCTATGTACAGTACTGCCTCCTTTAAGTTGAATTAAGCCTACCCTGCCACCCCTACACTCTAACCACTAGCCTACCCTGCCACCTCTACACTCTAACCACTAGGCTACCCTGCCTCCCCTACACTCTAACCACTAGGCTACCTGCCACCCCTCCACTCTAACCACTAGCCTACCCTGCCACCCTCCACTCTAACCACTAGGCTACCCTGCCGCCCCTCCACTCTAACCACTAGGCTACCTACCTCCCCTACACTCTAACCACTAGGCTACCTACCTCCCCTACACTCTAACCACTAGGCTACCTGCCTCCTCTACACTCTAACCACTAGGCTACCTACCTCCCCTACACTCTAACCACTAGGCTACCCTGCCACCCTCCACTCTAACCACTAGGCTACCCTGCCACCCCTCCACTCTAACCACTAGGCTACCTTCCTCCGCTACACTCTAACCACTAGGCTACCTACCTCCCCTACACTCTAACCACTAGGCTACCCTGCCACCCTCCACTCTAACCACTAGGCTACCCTGCCGCCCCTCCACTCTAACCACTAGGCTACCTACCTCCCCTACACTCTAACCACTAGGCTACCTACCTCCCCTACACTCTAACCACTAGGCTACCTGCCTCCTCTACACTCTAACCACTAGGCTACCTACCTCCCCTACACTCTAACCACTAGGCTACCCTGCCGCCCCTCCACTCTAACCACTAGGCTACCCTGCCGCCCTCCACTCTAACCACTAGGCTACCTGCCTCCTCTACACTCTAACCACTAGGCTACCTGCCTCCTCTACACTCTAACCACTAGGCTACCTGCCTCCCCTACACTCTAACCACTAGGCTACCTGCCTCCTCTACACTCTAACCACTAGGCCACCCTGCCGCCCCTCCACTCTAACAAATAGGCTACCCTGCCACCTCTACACTCTAACCACTAGGCTACCTGCCTCCTCTACACTCTAACCACTAGGCTACCTGCCTCGCCTACACTCTAACCACTAGGCTACCTGCCTCCTCTCCACTCTAACCACTAGGCTACCTGCCTCGCCTACACTCTAACCACTAGGCTACCTGCCTCCTCTCCACTCTAACCACTAGGCTACCTGCCTCCTCTACACTCTAACCACTAGGCTACCTGCCTCCTCTACACTCTAACCACTAGACTACCTGCCACCTCTACACTCTAACCACTAGGCTACCCTGCCACCTCTACACTCTAACCACTAGGCTACCCTGCCACCTCTACACTCTAACCACTAGGCTACCTGCCTCCTCTACACTCTAACCACTAGACTACCTGCCACCTCTACACTCTAACCACTAGGCTACCCTGCCACCTCTACACTCTAACCACTAGGCTACCCTGCCACCTCTCCACTCTAACCACTAGGCTACCCTGCCACCCTACACTCTAACCGCTAGGCTACCCTGCCGCCTCTACAGTCTAACCACTAGGCTACCTGCCTCCTCTACACTCTAACCACTAGGCTACCCTGCCGCCTCTACAGTCTAACCACTAGGCTACCTGCCTCCTCTACACTCTAACCACTAGGCTACCCTGCCGCCCCTCCACTCTAACCACTAGGCTACCTGCCTCCTCTACACTCTAACTACTAGGCTACCTGTCTCCCCTACACTCTAACCACTAGACTACCTGCCGCCTCTACACTCTAACCACTAGGCTACCTGCCGCCTCTACAGTCTAACCACTAGGCTACCTGCCTCCTCTACACTCTAACCACTAGGCTACCTGTCTCCCCTACACTCTAACCACTAGGCTACCTGCCTCCTCTACACTCTAACCACTAGGCTACCTACCTCCCCTACACTCTAACCACTAGGCTACCTGTCTCCCCTACACTCTAACCACTAGACTACCTGCCGCCCTCATCTCATATGAGATGAGTAAAGCAAAAATATGTAAAAAAAAATATTATAGTGACACGTGTTCCATTATGAAAGTGACCAGTGATTTCATGTCTATGTACAGTACTGCCTCCTTTAAGTTGAATTAAGAAGCATTGCCTTGTGCCTAGAAATTTCATTACCCAGAAACCCCTGTTTTAAATATATGTTCTAATCTGAC
>NC_092171.1:45547844-45552844 GCF_045791955.1 Oncorhynchus clarkii lewisi | reverse complement strand
TTGATAAATGTCAGCTTGTCCTAGAGAGGTTTACACAGTTATAAAAAGGCACGCTGCACAAAACACAGCCCTTATTAAATGAATGGTGGGGAAATGATTGGAACCATTTCCTTGTTTGACCACTAGGTTTTATGGGTATTATGACTCATACTGAGTGGGTATTATGGGTATTATGACTACAGTACTGCAGCCTGTTGATTCATGAGGACCTACAGGATTCAACCTTGCTCTGAGCACAGTTCTTCACTGTGAGAATAAAGACTTTGTGCCTCTGAGAAGTGAGTCAGTTCCTACCCCAGAGACAAACAAGGTGCTGGGGTCTCTCACGTCCTGGAAGTGCGATAGAACTGAGAGAGAGAGAGAAGAGAGAGAGAAATGGACAGCGAGAGAGAGAGAGAGAGAGAGAGAGAGAGAGAGAGAGAGAGAGAGAGAGAGAGAGAGAGAGAGAGAGAGAGAGAGAGTATGACCATATTAGAGAGACATATTTCCCTCAGATTACACAGATCCACAAAGAATTCGAAAACAAATCCAATTTTGAAAAACTCCCATATCTACTGGGTGAAATTCCACAGTGTGCCATCACAGCAGCAAGATTTGTGACCTGTTGCCACGAGAAAAGGGCAACCAGTGAAGAACACACACCATTGTAAATACAACCCATATTTATGCTTATTTATTTTATCTTGTATCCTTTAACCATTTGTACATTGTTAAAACACTGTATATATATATAATATGACATTTGTAATGTCTTTACTGTTTTGAAACCTCTGTATGTGTAATGTTTACTGTTAATTTTTGTTGTTTTTCACTTTATATATTCACTTTGTATGTCTCACTTGCTTTGGCAATGTTAACACATGTTTCCCATGCCAATAAAGCCCTTGAATTGAATTTAATTGAATTGAGAGAGAGAGAGAAATGGACAGCAAGAGAGAGAGAGAAATGGACAGCAAGAGAGAGAGAGAGCGAGAGAGAGAAATGGACAGAGAGAGAGAGAGAGAAATGGAGAAAGAGAGAGAGAGAGCGAGAGAGAGAGAGAAAAATGGACAGTGACAGACGGAGAGAGAGGAGAGAGAGAGAGAAATCGACAGTGACAGACAGAGAGAGAAATGCAGATTGACAGACAGAGAGAGAGGAGAGAGAGAGAAATCGACAGTGACAGACAGAGAGAGAAATCGACAGTGACAGACAGAGAGAGAGGAGAGAGCTCCTTCCAACGTGCAGCACCCTCCTCCAGACAGACGCTCTTAACAGCTGTGGTACCACACCAGGTGGATCAACCATGTGGAGTGAAATAACCTGCTCGTTAATACCTGCTACAGCAGGTAAAAGCTTCTTTATACTTTTCACAACCTGCCTCTTCTTCTTCTTCCAGCACTAAAGCAGCCAATCACCTCGCATCACAAGCAATTAATTTAAATTACTTTTAAAAGGGTTGTTTACGGAATGTTTTTTTGTCATTTATCTGAGCATAAGGAGGGATTGTAAGGGTTGACACGTAGAGAGACACAGCAGCTTTTCCTGGAACAGCTCCAGCAGCCAACCTCATTATACGTATTAACTGAAGACGTGAATGTGGATTAGTGTCTGTCTGTCTAGCACCTACCAACATGTAACTATGCAGAATCACTGAAAACTGGACTTATAATATACACTGAGTGTACAAGGCATTATTAAGAACACCTTCCCACTATTGAGTTGAACTTACCTACTTGGTCAGGTTGGGACAGATTTAGAACTAACCTACCTGGTGAGGTTGGGACAGATTTAGAACTAACCTACCTGGTCAGGTTGGGACAGATTTAGAACTAACCTACCTGGTCAGGTTGGGACAGATTTAGAACTAACCTACCTGGTCAGGTTGGGACAGATTTAGAACTAACCTACCTGGTCAGGTTGGGACAGATTTAGAACTAACCTACCTGGTCAGGTTGGGACAGATTTAGAACTAACCTACCTGGTCAGGTTGGGACAGATTTAGAACTAACCTACCTGGTCAGGTTGGGACAGATTTAGAACTAACCTACCTGGTCAGGTTGGGACAGATTTAGAACTAACCTACCTGGTCAGGTTGGGACAGATTTAGAACTAACCTACCTGGTGAGCTTGGGACAGATTTAGAACTAACCTACTTGGTCAGGTTGGGACAGATTTAGAACTAACCTACCTGGTCAGGTTGGGACAGATTTAGAACTAACCTACCTGGTGAGGCTGGGACAGCTTTAGAACTAACCTACCTGGTGAGGTTGGGACGGCTTTAGAACTAACCTACCTGGTGAGGTTGGGACGGCTTTAGAACTAACCTACCTGGTGAATGGGTGTGTCGAAATGAAAGAGACCAGAGCCAGATGTTCCCTCTCTCACGTGATCATGCCAGATATTGGTCAAGTTCCCCCTCAACCAATGGTTGCGTGCCATATCATCGACTGTGTCATCGACTGGCAAATTGCTATAACCTGTGACGTGGTTAGCTTGTACGTAAAACACCTAGCCGTGCATTATAAGGTCTGGTTGAGAGTCAGCTTCGACTGGACAGAAGAAAGCATTCATTATGGTGGAACCGTGAGCTCATTAGAGAGGGAACGCTCACTTACACAGTCAGGAAACTTTGAAAACAGTGTTTATGATAACTGTCTTGAGTCGTTCATCTTAATAAATATCCACCATATTGAAGTCTCTCACACACTCAGCCCTCCTCTACTCTCACCAGCTGGCAGCTGCACCCGTTTAGTAATTCATTATTTTATGAAATCATTCATTAAAATTTTGATCCACAATAATGTTGATTAAATAGGTCTAAAGAAGTTCACTTGTGACATTCTCGCTCATTGATACACTTTTGCGGTTAGTTCATCACTATGACTTTTTTTCTTCCAGATCCTTCCACACACTATATAACAAAAGAAATAGGGCTGCATGCAGAATTTCTTTTTTGTGTCACGTCCTGACCTTAGATCCTGTTTTACGTTTCTATTTTGGTTTGGTCGGGGTGTGAGTTGGGGTGGGCATTCTATGTTGTTCATTCTATGTTTTGTTCTGTGTGGTGTATTTCTATGTGTTTGGCCTGGTATGCTTCCCAATCAGAGGCAGCTGTCAATCGTTGTCTCTGATTGAGAACCATACTTAGGCAACCTTTTCTCCACCTGTGTTAGTGGGGTAGTTGTTTTCTGTAACAGACAGAACTGTTGCGGTCATTCTCTTTTGTTGGTTTTTTTTTGTCATTCAGTGTTCAGTTTATTTACTTAAATTTACGATGAACACTTACCAGGCTGCGTGTTGGACCGATGATTCCTATTCCTCATCATCAGACGAAGAGGAGAGTCGTTACACCCTGTGAATGAAACATAATTATTTCCTGATCGAACCCAGGTTCTTCGATGTTGGAATGCTAGATACGCTGCGGAGGCTGAAGGTGGCGTGTTGCAGATGTGGCTAAACTGACTTTACTGCTACATCTGTTACTCTGGAAACATACAGCCTAGTCATGAAACTATAAACCAGTGGGTTATAGGTAATGTAGTTATTTTTTAAAAACATTTTCAACTAATAACATCTTTAAACCCAGGATTGCTGATGCTATGTATAGGCCATAGAGCCCCCACAGTGGAGGTGTCATAATACCCATAAAACCCAGCAGTCAAACAGGGAAACGGTTCCAATCCTTTTTCCCATAGGGAAATACTTAAAATAAAATAAGGGCTTGTGTAGGCTTTTTAATAACGTCACGCCAGGCTGACTTTTGTCAATATATTACTTATATTATATTATTCATATATTATATTTGAAAATCACAGCAAGCTCCTGCACCTCATCGCTAGCTGACACCTTTACTAACAGGTATTGTGTCCATTTAAAACTTACACAAGACAGTTCACAGAATTGTCAATTTATAGAAATGGCTCATTTATTTATTTCTAAATTTAGCTAACATTTAGATAGTTAATCCAGAGATTCTTCCCTTTGCCTGGCAGTCTCATCCAGATCATCATGGCATTTGTAGTTCTTTATGATAGCCACATTAGCAGCTAATTAGCATTTCACTTTTGGTGGGTAAATACAGGTGAAAATATTGAGAAATCACCTTGTCCTAGAGAGACTTACACGGTTCTCAAAATGTCACATCAGGGTAAAACTACACAACACAGCCCTTCTTTTTTGTTGTTGCCCCTTTTCGTTATATCCAATTGGACAAATTTGTCTCATCGCAACTCCCCAAAGAGAGAACCATGCGTCCTCCGAAACACGACCCTGCCAAGCTGCACTGCTTTTTGACACACTGCTCACTGCTCACTGAAGTCAGCTGATAAAACACTGTTCAACTGACAATTGAAGTCAGCTTGCCGGCACCCGACCCACCACAAGGAGTTGCTAGAGCACTATGAGCCAAGGAAATCCCCCGAGCCAAACCCTGCCCTAACCCAGACGACGCTGGGCCAAACCCTGCCATAACCCGGACAACGCTGGGCCAAACCCTCCCCTAACCCGGACGACGCTGGGCCAAACCCTCCCCTAACCCAGACGACGCTGGGCCAAACTCTCCCCTAACCCAGACGACGCTGGGCCAAACCCTCCCCTAACCCGGACGACGCTGGGCCAAACCCTCCCCTAACCCGGACGACGCTGGGCCAAACCCTCCCCTAACCCGGACGACGCTGGGCCAATTGTGCGATCGAAGCCACTGGTCGGCCATATTGGCAGTCCCTAGAAGGCGCAGTCCTCCTAAGGAATGAATGGAATTCTACATGTGTTTAGTACTTTTTTGTTGTAGTGGAGACAGCAACATTAGTACTCTTAAAAAAATACTTTAAGGATTTTTTAAAAATGTGTTATGTTTAGCTCACATAATATAGTTTAAAAGTATGAATTAAGGTGTCTGTAATAGAAGAAATGTGGCAAAAACTAGTGTAACATTAATACATGCATTTCTATGACTTCTTAAATACTTTTTACAATGGAGGAGTTCCAAGATGGAGGCACGGTGATTCAACAGCGCCCCC